>NW_024429267.1:55465199-55505199 GCF_017639785.1 Mesocricetus auratus | reverse complement strand
CTGTGATGGTCCATATCAACTGTCAACACGGCAGAGTCTGGAGCCGCCTGAGAGACAAGCATGTGCCCTGTCTGTGAGGGACCATCCCAGTTAGGCTAGTCTCTAGGCGTGCCTGTGAGGAATTATCAGGTAGGAGGACTCACCTTAACTGTAGGCAGCATTATTCTATGGGCTGGGGTCCCGGAGGGGAAACAAGCTGGGTACCAGCATCCATCTCTCTCTCTCTCTGCTCCCTGACTATGAACTCAATGTGGCTGCTGCCTGGAGCTCCTGCCTCCATCGTTGACTGAATCCCCAAACAATATGCCAGTATAAACCCTTCAGCTGTAAGTTGCTACTGCCAGGCATTTTGTCACACTAAGTTACACAAAGAAGTAACTACTACTATCCAATTGTCTGGGGGTTTCACAGTGTGGTCCCCAGGCCAGCATCACAATCACCTGGGAAATCCCAGAAGATGGCTTGTTAGTTCCTGCTCTAAACCTGTAGATTCCAAGTCTCCGGGCATGGGACCTGTCCATCAGCTGGAGAGGAGATTTACGCACACATACTTCCAACTTTAAACATTTCCCTGGCAATTAAGTGGTCCACATTGCTGAACCATCATCCTGCTGTACCAGTGTCTCTACAGCCCACCTCCTGGGAGTCTTCAGTCTCTTCTAAAACTCTGTATCTACTTATTATCAATCTATTTTTTAAAATCCCAGAGACTGTGTGTCCACTCCAGTGTAAGAGACGCACGTGTAGTTACACAGTGTAGGGTCATTAGCCACATAACATCAATGGTGACTGTATTTGACACCCATGATCTTGTCTTCTCACTTCTCATTATTCAAATGTCTTGAGAATTTTTAACTTATATATGCCAGCTTCCATGACCCTCTCAGCCCAGGGCTGTATGTCAGGCTACTACTTGGATAAGTCAACCAATCCCTAACTGGAGTCTAGGTATCACTTCTGGCTCCATAACTGACCTAGGAAAGGGAGTCTAATGGAGCCAGAAGGAATACCAGCCATATGCAAGGCACTTTCTGGGGCATTCTGGGTAAACCATCTCTATTGACCCTTATCACAATCCTATGTTGCCTCCATCTAATGGGAACTGGGTCTCCAAGAGAGTAATAAATGTGCCTTAGTCTCGGTCTGTTGGGTACGGGAGTTGGGGGTTCAATTCACATCCTGGTTCTGCCCCCACTCTCTGCAGGCCAGCCTCAGACTTTTAGGACAGCAACTCCTCACACAGATCTTTAGAAGCCCAAGTCTGGGCCTGCTTTGTTTAAACACTTGAAGCTCATGTGTGCACTGAGTTTTAGCATGCATTTCTGCTCTCCTGAGAGTCAGTCTTTTAGGATGTCTTTTGATCCTACTGAGTATCTTTCATCCCCTCCTTCATCCTTGAGTCTGGGTGTGACCACACTACAGGATGAGCTGCCGGATTCCAGCCCAGCACATAACTTGTGCACACAAGCCATCGACAGGTGCCTGTTCAATTAAGGGGCAAGTATATTTGTCTTGGTGATGTGTCATGATTTTTAAAAAGACACCCATTCATTTGGTGGTTGCTTCCTCTTGCCATAAATCTGTAGTCATTGAATGACAAGGGTGGAGGAGAAAGAATCTTATTTTCTCCCATTAAGACAATCAATCAATTAAGGCTGCAAAGGGTCCAACTAACTTTAGCATGAGATGTGGACTTTCAAAGAGTCTTCTGCAGTCCATAAGCCCCACTAAAAATATGACCAAACAATTAACTCATCATAAGACTGATGGAAGCCTATAAATAGTGGAGCCCCTAGAGATTGTCATTCTGGCCTGTGCTATCTTTAAACAGGTCTTATTGTGAGGGGGTCCAAGCAAATATCGATGGATATGAGATACCACTGAGTTCTTGTAGCACTGAATTTTAAGGCTGATCTCCTTGGGTGTTTGGGGCTCCTAACACAATCCAGAAGCCTGCCCACTGTGAGTGGGGTGTGTTACATGCACTTTATTCTAAAATGCAAGCAGATATGAAATTTTATCTCATTTTTTAAACATAAGACTTGTTACCATCTGTGGGTTCTTGAATGTGAAATATCCTCCAAAGGCTAGAGTATTAAATACTTGGCCCCAGGGTGAGGACACTGCTACTCTGGAAGGCTGTGGAACCTTTAGGAAGTCCAACCTCACAGGAGGATGTAGGTCAGGAAGGATGGACCTTGAAGCTCTGTAGCCCGCTCTCACTTCCTGTCTGTTCTCTGCTTCCTGTTTGACCATGATGTAAGGTGAAATGGCCAGCTGCACCCTCCTGCCACCATGAAGTCACTTGTTGTCAGCCCTCCCCAACACAATAGGCTGTATCCCCTCCAATAGTAGGACAAAATAGGACCTAGAGTTTTGTCATGTATCGTCATGGCAACAAGGAAAGCAACTAATACATCATCTACTTCCAAAATGCCGGTGAACAGGATACAGGCCCTTGATGCTACCAAGAGATTATTACATCCAGAAGCTAAGTCTTATCAAACAATATAGCCCATAAAAAATGATTGTCTGGTAAATTGCTGCTGTGTCACAGGAAGACAAAACCATCAGGGGCTAGCAGCAGCAGTTTCAGAAGTCAGTCCCAGGTGCCTACAAGGATTTCAGATGGGCACGGTGGACTCAGAGGACAACATCAATGACAAAGGCTGGTATCTGGGGGAAGGTCAGCAGCTGCAACATCAACTCAAAGTTACAAAGAGTCTGTCCACTAGAAATGACAGTGAGGTACCCAACGATGATCTCCATAGTAAGAGAGTAATACCAGAGGTTGAGTGGCTAGGAGCAGGCATGAGCAGCAGAAGAAAATCCGCCTTGTTTATGCTGAAACCAGGTATGAGCCCAGTACCACAGCCCCCATAGAGGGCAGCTTAAATGTAAATACATGGCTTCTGCCTAAGACTTCATTCTGACAACCCCAAATTTACAGGGACAAGGCGAGTTTGCCGCTTCCCCCTTTAATGCCAGCCTTAAAATGTAGGTGCTCTTGGGTGACCAAGTGTTCAATGCTGGCCCTTAGGTTGATGACCTAACAGGCCCATGATGCCACACCACCATTTTTTTCCCACAGTTGTTCGAGAATTTCTTGGACAATAGACAAAAATTAACTCGAAATAGATCACTGATCTAATGTAATAGCTAGTGCGGTACAACTTTTAGAAGAATATCTTAAGCATATGTTCATCTTGAATATAGTCCAACATCTTTGAACATTTATTGGGCAGTTAGTCAATGTCAATTACTCTGCTTGGTGCTGGGAAGATGGAGACAAATGAGATAGTTGTGAATGCCAAGTATCTCAAAGCCTTCCTAATGCTCTTTATGGCTTCATTGTTAAAAAAAGTTCACTCCAAATCTTGCTGAATTCATGTGTGTTTCTTTCCAGTACTGCTATGGTTATAGTCCAAGTGTGTGGAATCTGTCAGGGAAGGATACACTTTAGTGCGTGCCAACTTGTCTCTAGCAAGGCTGACAGAAAGCTGCTTCAGTTTCCATCTGCTGCCGTGACAAAAACCATGACCAAAGTAAGTTACAAGGGCAGAGGGCTTGTTTGAAGTGCAGGTCACACAATCTACCACTGAAGAGAGAGGACAGAAATTCACACAGGGCCTTGAAGGCAGCCTGCTTGTCATTGCTCACAGTTCTATCTTGGACTAGATAGTTAGAGCAGAAGCCATGGAGCAAGGCTTCATGAATAAGCTGGTTCATGAATAAGCTGGCTTGTGCTTACCTAGTTTCCTTATAGCAGTCCAAGACTACTTTGCCCAGGGAATGGTTCTGCCCACCGTGGGCTGGGCCCTTCAGTTAACAGACAAGACCGTCTCCTGCAGACACACCTATGGGCCAGTCTGCTCTACACAGTTCCTCAATTGAGGCTCTCCTCCTCTCAGATGACTCTAGGCCGCATCAAATCAACAGTTAAAGCTAATCAGAACGGAGGGTACCAAGCCCAGGGAACGTGTAGGCTGAAAGCGCAAATGTCCTTCGGTAGTGCCTCACGAACAAACATCCCTGCGTCACTTGGACCAGTGTACAATGGCAGACATGAGAGGGTTACATCCAGTTGGTTCCAGGGAACAGGCAAGCAGAAAGAAAGGGAAGGCGGCATACCATGTTCCCGTCACAGGCATCTTCCCAACCCCCGGTGACGGCGAACAGGACCGGCTTGTATGAAATTCTTCTCCCTTGTTTTCTCACCGAGAGGTGCGAGCAAAGGAAGAAATGAATTACAAATAACAGGTGAGGATAAATTCACTAATGGAATGACAAACTAGTGAGTGACCCAAAGAAACTCGGGACGCTGGGCTTGGAGAAACAGGAAGTGGGGGCCGGTGAGAGGACGGGCCATCTGTGGCTGCTCAGGGGTGACAACTGGGAGGGGAGGGTGTGAAGCACCTAGCTAAAGGAAGAGCTTTTGGGTTGTGGATGCTATCCAACACGGGACGGGCAGCCCTTCACAACAGTGTCCTCCGACAGCCAGGCAGCCGAAGCCGAGAGATGTCAGCCACAGGTCCCCATTTGTGGCTCTGCTCTGGGGCTGGGAGGAACCCTGGCAGCCGAGCAGCTGCAGGCAGAGGGCCTGGGGGAAGACAGGTGCTGCAGCTTCCAGGCGTTGCGTCCAGGTGGGGAGCATTATTTGTGGCACACAGGAAATGTTTCTGCCCTGACTTCAACACAGGAAGTGCTCACTCAGCAATATGCTCACTTCTTCCGTCCTCCCCTGGCACCCTCTAACCCTTGAGTATGTTAAAAAAGAGAGCTGACAAAGAATTCCCTAGAAGGCTTGCATTTGAGTCTGCGGGTGAGCCAACGGGAAGAGATTCCTTTATGTGCTCACTCGGGGTTCTTGTGATGTCATCGGAGCGCCAAGCAGAGAGCGTGGCCTTGCCCTATGATGTCATCGGAGCGCCAAGCAGAGAGCACCAGCTGGGCACGATGCAGCAATGAGGCAATGGCGTGGACCTCTCCAAGGAGAACGTGACAGTCATTGTGACCTTGCCTGAGTGTTCTGAAACTGTAAGAGGATCGTTCAGGCCCTCATGACTGTGCTCATGGAACGTGGGCTCCAAATTGCCAAGTTCCAGAACCATCCTTACCAACTTACCCAGGTGCAAAGACAAGCTTTCTAAGACCAGTGTTGCTCCAGACCTCAGGGGAGGGACTATTGATTGACTCTAGAAGTGTTTCTGTATGTGTGAGTCCCCTCAGGCCTGCTTGCAACTAACTCTTCTGTATCCCCAGGTAAAGCAGTGTGGCTCGGCATATGCATGGTTCAGTGCGGTAGCCACTACCCACACGTGCCTAGTGAACATGCAAAATGCCGCTAAAATATACGCCATATACAAAGACCAGATACGGGACAAAAGGTGCACCACTCAGTGATAGTTTTTATATGATAGGCTGCAGTTTTCTTGTCTGGTGAACTAAACAGCAAATACTGCACGTGCTGAATTGTGTTCTACCTGAGAACATAAACTACTTGGACGTGAGGCTTTTAAAGGGTCGTGAAAGGTGAGGCTATTAGGCTGACCCCTTAAAATGTGACTGGGAATTTGGGCACAACACAGACGGAAGGTGTGTCTAGACAGAAGGCAGGAAATGTGTGGAGACAGTGGCCACAGTCAGTCAAGGAGACAGAAGGACGCAACCACCACTAGGACTTCTACGCCCAGAACTGTGAGGCAACAAATGTTACTTAGCGGTGGCCTTTGTCAGTGCAAAGAAACACTTGTGTTATTAAGATTAATTTTGTAGGTTGAACTTCTACGTTGACTGGCAGAAAATTCATAATTATGTGTGCAAACATTGGTGTTTACACACACACACACACACACACACACACACACTGCCACTCTCGGGTTTCCACAGTGGAGGAAACCACTTGCTACAGCAGAAGAATGCATCTTAGTGGTTTCTGCCTTCACTGAAACCAACCAAGGGTCTCAGTGGTCCGGCGACAAGCCAGCTGCCTTTCTATCCAGGTGATGGTTTGTTTTTTTCTTAAAAAAGCGACAAATCTTTGGACAATTTCCTGAAATGGTTTGAGTCACTCTCTCGTTCCTCGTTCCTTCCCTTTCCAGGTGGGGTATCTAGCCAGGGAGGCAGATGCCACGGAGCACATTCAGCCCCACATTGCCACCCGGCCGGGCTTTGTCATTAAACAAACAAAATCCTAACTGACAAAAGGCTAGCCAGAGGCAGCAAGGACACCAGCCTGAAGCTACAGCTGAGTGGGTTCCCAGACATTCACTGTTGGCATGCTTGCCACGCTGGCCTTAAACACCGCCTCACTCCATCCCACCCCCGTCCTGTGAGGCTGGTATCTGGCCAGAGTGCCTTCTTTGTATTACACTTACAACCAGTGAGAGACATTATTCAGGGAGCATTTCTGTATTCTCTGACCCCCAAATGGTTATATTCGTATGATCTCAGTCAACAAATTATTGCAGAGCTAGAGAAATGTATTATAAGAGAGAAACCCCCCCCCCATTGAAGTTCAATCTATTAGAAAACGGTCAGCACATGGAGGGTGTGTGTGTGCCCTGTGTCTAATGGCAGAACTCCCCTGCCATAAGCCAGAAAAGACAAACACAGGCAGGAAGGAAGTGCTGAGAATGATTAAGTCTGAGGGCTCTGGGGGGCCAGTAGCTTGTAGGCTTGAGCCAGAGAGCAAGTGTCTCAGCAGATTAAAGAGTTCATTTTAAAAATCTTAAAATTGTTGAAGCCACAGACAGGACAGATCAAAAAGGAGGACAGACCCTCCAGTACCCAGGATTCTGTGCTCTCCTTGGAGCCCAGAGCATGAGTGACATGAGGCAGACACTTGGGTTAAGCAGTAAATATAACCTCAAGTGCTCTAGCTAACATGGGAAAGCCAGTACAGACTCACTCAGGACAGGTCAGCAGGGCAGGGCATTCTCTTCCTCAGACAAGCAGCCATGGAGTACCACACTGCATATGTGACCATCAAGTCACAGCCAGATGGGATTCAAACCCAAGACCTCATTATTCGCCAGCTAAAAGGTGTTGAATATGTTTAGCTGTTAGTCTCAGATTCCTTAATCTAATTCTGACACCTGCAATGCGATGCATGTAACTGGGCTGTTTAAAAGGTTAAAGGGAGGGTGTAAAGCATTTAGCACGGAGTCAATGTTAGACAAAAGATACCTGTGGATAAGACTGTTTTATTGTTTTGTGTGTGTGTGCCTGTGTGTGTATCTGTGTGTGGTGTGTGTATCTGTGTGTGGTGTGTGTGTGTGTGTGTGTGTGTGTGTGTGTGTGTGTGTGTGTGTGTACATGCATGTGCAGGTCAGGAGCCACCTTGAGCAATCGATTCTCTCTCTACCGTGTAGGTCCAGGAATCAAACCCTGGTTACCAGGCTTGGCAGCAGGGCCTTTCCCGCTGGGTCATGTCACCTGTCCAGTTCAGACACTAACAGATTTAAACAAGAAAGCAACTTGCCAACCTCTTCTCACAGTCCTCCTGGGGCATGAAAGGACGGACTTCCTTGGACACTCACACATTTACTCCAGCCCTTGGGACATGGGACAGGGCGGGCTTTGGAGGATACCTTCGGAGTCCCTACAGGTAGCTTCCAGGAAGATATGGTTTATTCTGCCTGGAGGCATTCCTGGCTCTCTGTGGTCCAGCACACACATCCCACAACCAGAAAGCTCCATCCTCAAAACAAGATCAGTGGGGAGGTTGCCGTCCCAAATCTGTCAGCTGCCAATGCCAGTGGTCTGCAGTCTACTTGCCAACTAGAAATATGCTTGGTGGTGCCACCCAGGTGAGGGACTCTCAACCCTATGGATGAGGAGCTCTTATAAGACTGGGGAGCCCTCATGCTACCTGTGAGGGGGGCTCTGGTGACTGGAAAGTGTTAATGCCATTCGTGGGGAGCACTCCCACCCGTGGGGAGCAGCACCCCGAACTGTTAGGTGGTCTCTCTCCGCCAGTGGTAAGTTCCCCCCCCCCCAACTGGCATGCTCTTGTACCTCCAGCAAGGAGGTTCTGCATCACCTCCAACCATGAGGGCTTCTCTCTTGCCACCTGTGACCAGTCAGGTGCTCTCTCACTACCAGAATAATGGGTACAGCGCCTGTCCCTCCTGAGGCTCATCCATTTGTGATGCTGTAGTCAGCTATCAGCCACCACCTTTTCTGTCACTCCTAACTCTGGGCGCCTGTTTCTTCTGATTTTTTTTTTTTTTTTTTTTTTTTTTGCCTCGAGGTCTGTGGACCAGAGCAGCCATCGCTCTCACCAAGGAGCCTGCAGCTCTCACCAGCTCTCTTGTGCTGGGATCTGCATCAACGTGGCCCCCAGGCACTTCCTGTGCCCACTAGCTTGAAGGGCTCTTGTAAACTGGCCCATGAAGGTAGGTGAGACTCCGAGTCTCCCTTTCAGGTAGAAGAGCAGTCTTGGGGAGAACGGTGCTGTCACAAGGCTGCCCTCTTGGCTGCGTAATTTACTATTTGCTTCCTACACTTTTCTTTTGCTTCTTACCATCTGCTTCCAATCAATTTTTTAATCCTCTGAGCACCGATGAGATGCGTCTCAGCCCACTCCAAATATGGAAGCAGGTAGAGAGGAGGCTGGCTGATGCAGAGCAAAGGGCCGTGGGCCAGTGTTTTCCAGACCCCTTCAAAGAATTCAGACTCAGGAGGAGTCTTCCTTTCTCAGCAGAGGATGCTAATGTTGTAGCGAGAATGAAGCAACATGCATTCGGCCCTGTGGTTGGCAGGAGACCAAGGCCAGCTCTTCACCCCGAGCGGGAGAACCCTGCAATGCATGTGTTTCACACATGCTGAGTGGAGACGGGTTTCTACCCACCCTGAGCATGGGCATCGGAAGGGAGACTGTGCCATGTTACAGGCGATTCCGTAACAGGTCTCGGGCGTGAGACCGCTGTAAGACCCAAATGCTCCTCTGTTGTTTGCTCTGTTTCTTGAGTCAAACTAGCCTAGAAATCAAGATCCCACCGCTTTGGTCTGCCTGTGTCCTTGGGACCCTAGGCCTGCAACACCACACCCCATTTGCTCTGTGGAGGCCCCAACGACTCCATCCCGGCACCTTCTGTATAGCTTTACATCCCTGAGAGGAGAAAACGTGAGCTGCGAGATCACAGAAGTCTTTTAAATGATCAAGGGTGAATCAACCAAAGCCTTGACTGTGGCGTCTGCGGTGGCATCTGAGGCCCACGGGGACACAGACAGAGGCACCTGTGTGTGAATGGTCCAAGAAAGCGTACTTCACCCCATGTTAAACACGCAGGCTCAGTCACCTGAGTGCAAAGCGGAGTGGTCGCATTGACCTGGACATGACTGTTTCCGTCTGTTTGTTCCTGAGGCTTGATTTATGTGACTAAATCCCTTGTCATCTTCGTGTTCTGCTGTGGCATAAACTGTGAGCTGTCTGCCCAGTGCCTGTCTGACCTTCTTCAATACCAACCTACACAGCAGCCAACGGCCTGGCAAGATGGCTCAGCAGATAGAACCACTTACCATCAGTCTGGCGATCTAAGTTCCCACAATGTAGGAGAGAACAGTCCTCCACAAGTTTTCCTCTGATCCAGGCACACACGCGAACACACACACACTCACAAACACACACACACAAACCATGTGCCACGCCATGGTTTGTAAATGAATTATAATTAAACAAAATCAAGCAGTCAGTTCTTTAATCACACCACATTTCCGGGCTAGGTAGCCAGATCTTCGTGGCGAGTTCTTTGGGCTGTAAAACTTGTAGGGCCTGTGAGACACGCAGCTAAAACTGACATTTCACATCTGCTATCGTAAAGTGCAGATGGTCAGTGAATTTTAAGCCACTGGCAGATCTTTAAAGGGTCTCAGGTTAGACCGCCAGCACTCTAGGACCTTCCTCAGGCTAGACCGCCAGTTCCCTGGGACCTCCCACCCCTCCCCTTTGTACATGGAAAGCACACTTGGTAGCTAGACTGCAGAGCAGCCCTGGGGGTGGGGGCAGGGTACTCCGAGCATCAGCCCCTACCTCTGTCCTTGGTAACCTCCTCTCCTCCAGCTTTTTACCCAGTTGGTGATCTCAGTGAGCTTCAGAGCCTTTCAAGCATGGCCTCTCTGAGCAAACAGCAGATCTCACCCTTAAAACAGGTTCCACCTGCCCACTAGCAACACAGAAGCCACCGCTGACAGCTACCAAACCATAGGCACATTCTGCAGGCTCCACTTAGAAAATGTCTTCCTAATCGGGCCATCCTAGCTACTGTCAACCCCAAGCAGAGTCACCATCTCCTTTTGTCACGGTCTGCTCACCAGGCTAGTTTCAGTCCCAGCTCCCATCATCCACTTCACCCAGCAGCCAGATTGTGTCCTTGAAGTAGGGAAGCTACACCATGTCACCCCCTCCTTGTCACAGCTCCTGCCTCACTCAAGACACAGGCACAGTCCTTCCTGTGACCACGAGGCTCCATACAGTTGCACCCAACAGCCTGCTCTCTCTGTGTTCCTGGCCTCCCTCTTCTGCCTCAAATATCCCACACACCCAGGACCCGTCACAACACCGCCACCAGGAAGTACCATGCAGCCTCCCAAAGCTCCTTCAAGTGTTGGCTCAGATCTTACCTTGTCAGAGAGGTCGCTTGACCACCCTAACCCTCCCTTAGCTGCACCCCCAGTCTGTACTCACCCTGTTAGGTTCTCCCCAGCCCTCATTACCGTTATTGTACCAACTCTCTCCCTCCGCTGAGATGTCAGCCACCAATAGCAAGAATCTTTTTCAGTTACGAATAAGGCTGAGGCCCACCAGCCTAGCACACAGTAGGCACAAAGTGCTCATTTCCTAGGTGGGTGTCCTGTCAATCAAGTTACATCCTCGAGCCACAGAACCAACATCAGCAACTTCCCTTCGCCTAGAGACAGAGTTCATCTTGATGCACTTAAACTCCGGAGTTTGGGTCTCAATCCCTGGCAGCTGCGTGGAATTCCTAGCTTATAGCTCCATGAAATCCAAAGGTATCATGTTTAACTCAGACTGCAGTGAGGACAGACACCGGCTCTGCAACCCTTCTAAGGAATCGATCTATCACCTTTCTAGGGCCGTGGGTCCGGGGGAGCAGAGACAGGTGGCAAGCTACTCATTGCTGTAAT
This sequence comes from Mesocricetus auratus, assembly GCF_017639785.1. Classification (NCBI taxonomy): domain Eukaryota; kingdom Metazoa; phylum Chordata; class Mammalia; order Rodentia; family Cricetidae; genus Mesocricetus; species Mesocricetus auratus. The sequence continues at coordinate 55,494,048 of NW_024429267.1, read as the reverse complement.
CACCTCCATGAAATGCTGACAACCATCTCTGGGGGAACAGAAACCCAAGTGTGCAGAGCCACACTGAAGTCACAGTAAAGACACGTCCTTCCATGATCCTGGGTGTGTGTGTAGATTCACAGGACACAATTGTTTGTGGCGTTGCTATGGGAAACGTGCACTCTGGGTCTAAACCTGTGAAACAGATCCAAACTGAAGGACCTTCTATAAAGCAGTTAACCTGTCCTGGAATAGACGATCAAAGCCTAGGAATCCTTCCAGTCCAAGAAGACAAGACAACCCAAAGTGACGCGGGGAACGCGGGAGACACAGGAGAAGCAGGCTGCAGGAGTGCCTTCCCCTTCAAAGGACGTGTGAACAGCTGGAGAAGTCTGAGCTAACAGTCATGTATTCTTATCATCCCTATTTCAATAACTGTGCCACGGTTATGGTCAAGAATGTTCCGGTTCTTGGGAACTGTGACTGATGTGTATAGGGGAGGGGAGCATTCTGTCCTCAGCTTTCCCTCCAAAAGTCTGGAGTAGGAATGCTGGCAAGTAGGACGAAGATTAGTGGACAGACAGACGGTGCAGTGAAGCCCCAAGGATGTCTGTGCTCATCTCAAAGATTCTTCACCTTTTAAGTGCGACGTCTCAAAGTAAAGCTGTCTTATGTAACACACATGTGTATGCATGCTCATGGGATGAGGGGGCTGGGAAAGAGGAGGAGGAGAGATAAAGAACATGCTCACAGCTATTTGCCAAAAGCTTGGTTTGCTCCAAGTTAATTTTAATCCAGTGTTTTCATGGCTAATTTTTTTAAGCCTTGCTCACATAACCTCAGACCAATCAAATGCTTGCTGAGAAAAATGACTCCTTTGTTAAAGGGTCTGAAGCACCTTCTCCAAAGTCAGAGAAAAGAGGCTATGACCCTGCTGAAGAATTGGCTCAGTGGTTAAGAGCTCTGGCTGATCTTGCAGAGGACCTAGGTTCAGTTCCCAGCACCCATATGGTGGCTCACAACTGTCTCCAAACTCCAGCTCATGAGGACACAGTGCCCTCTTCTGGACTCTGGCAGTATTGCATGCACACGGTACACACAGTACATACAGGCATAAAATAAAAAATCTCTTTTTAAAAGAGGACACAATATTCATAAAAGTAACCAACTTAACTAGAAAGAAATAAAAATCTGGATTTGCATTGTTAAAAAAATTTTTAAATCAACCTGTCTAAGACCTCGAGACACTGGTTTTCTTGTCCCAACAATAACACCTCCAGTTAGATGCACTTCCTTATACCCACCATCCACCAGGGACCCAGTCACGTGTGACAGAGAGGGTAGCATAAGAGTCCACATGGAGCTGGACAAGTCTCAGACACAAATGCTCTACCCGGGAAGAAAGAGACAGGACTCGTTTCAAACCTGAAATCTGCGTGGGCAGGAGGTTGGCAAAGGGCAGGACGATGGCCTGTGGCTCCTGAGCCTCGTGAGCTCACTTAGAAAGCCAGAGAATTCACTCAAATGACTTGGCGATGGACGCCGCGGGTGGCATAGAGGTGGGAAAGACTGGAGGCCTGACTTCAGTTACCTCGATGCTCTGTCCTCAGTGAAAGTGCTAGGTCAGAAAGGGACAGGGCCAGCCCTTAGGCCTTACTTGATCAAGTCACCTGGCCAGAACAAAGTGCCAGGAACATGACTCCAAGAACAGCCACCGCCACCGTACACTCATCAGGACTGGGTCTAATTCAAGCTGAGGGGAACACTCCAGGGTCTGGAAGCGGGCAAGGGCTTCTATTGCCAGTGCTCACTCTCCACCGATGCCCACACGTGGGCTGAGGGGCAAGGAATAAGACCTCAGCACGTTTCGATTAACAATTTAAAAATGAGGGATGATGCAGTCGAATGAACTCAGCCAAAGCACAGACCGCCTCTGAACCAGACGTGCAAACAGAGCTGTGGTCTGGCAGCTCCAGGACCCTGAGCACACTTGACGCTCCTATCAGTTGCCAAAACCAAATGAAACAAGGGTGACTGACTCTGACAACCAGCCGTGTGTCAGGCATGACTCAAGTGACAAACCGTCCCACTTGCTAACGAACACACAACCGGTGGCGTGAGCTTGCAGCAGCCGGTTTACAAGAGTTACATTCCCAAGAACTCGGCAGGTCGGGGCTCAACACACACGTTAGTAAAAGTTAAACTGAATAAACTTACGAGTTAACACATTAAGGTCACAAATTCACAAAAGTCATCCTAATTATTACTGCTTTGCTATGGTTCATGCTCCTGAAGGTGTTTAGAAGCACTAGATATTACATATATGTGTGTGTGTGTGTGTGCTGTAACACACTTCTTCCAAGCCAGCCTTAGTGGTGTCGTGTGGCTGCTTGAGATCAGCCACAGTGAAACTATTACACCGGGAAACTGAGCAGAAGACTTAGCTGCTCTCCCTCCCCAGTCAAAAGCCCGATGTTAACTATTAGAAGCACACCATTGCTCTGGAAGGCAGAACACCCAAAGCAACTGTGTCTCTAGGTTCTCCTGCGCAGACAGAGCCAGGACTCTGTGGAGAAGCTCTTACTAGGTTCTACAACTGCGGGCGACTTTCTCTAACTTTCCTCCATATAAGAGCAGTGGGCACATGAGTTCTAGGTGGCCATCTACATACAAGCCGTGGTAGCATACCATGGTTGAAAGCCAGACTTTCTGGGTTCCAGTCCTACTTGTCAGCCAGAAGTTCCGGGTGAATCCTTACCTCTGCCATGCCTTATTTCCTAACTACTGCAATGAGGACAATGACAGTAACTACATCACAAGTGGTAACGGACAGCGATGGTCACTTCCTAGATGCCCAGTTTATGTTGACTGTCACTCAGAATGTGATAGATTTTTTTCTCTAAGAATCATTTCCAGAGGGATGTTAATTACTAAAGGCTTGGTGCTAATTTCTGTGTTGCCAGACCTCACGCCCCTCCCCCCACCCAACATACTGTGTTATGTACTAAAGAGATGCACGGAGGAACCAGGCTGACTGCCCAAATTTCAGTTTCTTCCAAAAGCGTAAATGTTTGCCAAAAGAAAAGGAAATAGCTAGGCCTTATGACACACGCATCACTAGTTCCCACAACTTGAGAAGCGGGGGGCAGGAAGATCAGGAGTTCAAGGTCACCCTCAGCTACATAGCATGTTAGAAGGCACCCTGGGATGCATGAGACCTTGTCTCAAAAAAGCAAAGGAAGAAAGGAAGGGAGGGAGGGAGGGAGAGAGGGAGGGAGAGAGGGAAGGAAGCAAGGAAGGAAAGGGAAGGAAGGAAGAAAGAAAGACAAGCAAAATTTTTAAACTTTTAAAATATGAATAAATAGGGGCTGCAGAGATTGACAGCGGTTAAGGGCATTGAGCGCAGTTTTCTCTCGCCTGTGAGTCATAGCAGTTTTGTCAATAGACTCGAACTAGACATGCGAGGGGGGGGGGTATTATCTCTGAGGATCTGCCTCATCAGACTGGCCTGTGGGCATGCATGCCTGTGAGGTGTTTTGTTGACCAGTGACTGATGTGGGCTGGCCCAGCCCACCGTGGGTGGTGCCACCCCTAGGCAGGTGGGCCAGGACTGTGTCAGAAAGGCAGCTGATCAAGCCTCAGGAAGAAAGTCGGTCAGCAGCACTCCTCCGTGGCCTCGGCTCCAGTTCCTGCCTCTGCATTCACCATCACCATCAACCCCCCCACACACACACACATCCCTCAGTGATGGACTAAACACTGGAAGTCAAACAAGCCCTTCCCTTCCCAAGTTGCTTTTGGTCAGTGTTTTGCGGCAGCCACAGAAAGCGAACTAGAGCGTTGGAAGACGGGCAGAAGTGGCGTTCAACCACTATGCTAAGTGAAGGAAGCCAGAGTCACAGAGACAAGTGTCATGTGCTGGCTATGTGGGGTCTTGATGAACGTAACAGGACCATAATAGAAGGGACGTATTGTCCACATGGAGGTGGAGGAGGCTAAGGAGAGGGACGGACAGAATGACAGTGGGACAAACGCAAAACACACCACGAACGCAAATGCCATAGTGATACCTCTGCCGAATCCGAAATGTAGTTATGCAAGCTAACACTGAGTTTCAGTACACATGCCAGTGAACCTTAATAACTGGATCTATCCGCACAGCCACCCCATAGCCACGACCTAAAATATGTCCCTCACCTCAGAAGTCTCATTTGTCCTTGTGGTAGTGGCTGCCACCTCTCCCCCAAACCCTCAGCCTCCATGAACCCCTGATCCACTCTCTAGCTTGTTAGGTGACCTTTTCTAGGCTGTCACATAAACAGGGTCAGACAGTAGGGAGCCTACTGCATCTGGCGTCTTCATGTAACGCTTCAGCCCCTGCTACTGTGGCATCAGCGGCTCATTCTTAGTCATGGCTGAGTAGTGCTCCATTGTAGCGGCACCTACAGAGTGGGCGGGCTTTGTTGTGCCATCTTCTAGGAGGCACTGAAGCATCCTGGATTTAGGAGTAAGCATTTGCAAGACATCCTTAGAGGCTGAAAACACCGTTGCTCTATGAGGGAAGGGGCCAAGAGACAACCTTTTCCGGGTATGCTTTTTAGAGTTGTTTTCAAAAACTATGTTTTTCTAACACCCTAGGTCTGAAGTCTGCCAAGCCCCACAGCATGAAACATTTTTAGCTGAATTTTTGCATTATCAAGACAGCTAGATGTGAGCTATGATTTCTCCACATAAGGAAGGAACCTGCACTGTTTTATGTCTCACAAGAGAGTTCTTCTTGCAACCTAGTCTCCTTAACTATTTTCTTCTTGAACAAGCATTGCAAGAGTGTGTGTGCGCGAGTATGTGTGTGCGAGCATCTGTGAGTGTGGGGGCTCCCAGACCTGAGAACTATCATCCATGCTGTCTGCAGACTCCCGGCGCATGGCCCAGATGAAGGCTCGCAGGTGTTTGTGGGGGGTTGAATGGAGGCAGACCCAGACACCTGGACAGAGCCCAAGGCGTGATCTCAGCCCATGATCATCACTGCCCGGTGTGGAGGCCCAGCCAGGCCAGGAGGGCACCTGTTCCTACGAGCAGGGACCACAGACACTTGATTCAAGTCCCCTTGCAAGCCCCTCCATGAAATGTTTCAGAGCTGTTTCAAGGAGAGCTGTGACTTCTCAGAATGACCAAAGCACTAACCTCTTCTTGTGGGGTTTGCCTACGTCTGTATTTAACATCAATCATGATTATAGACTCTGAGACAGATGTGTGCTTCAGTTCTGTGTACACACACACACACACACACACACACACACACACACACACGACACTTGTGAACACAGCATGTGCATGCTAAGGTTTAAGTGTGGAGGTCAGAGGTTAAAGTTCAGAGGACGGGTGTCTCCCTTCACCGTGTAGACCCCATGGATCAAGCTCGGACTGTCGGGGTTTGCAGCAAGTACTTTTACCTGCTGAGCCGTCTCCAGCCCTCAAGGTCTACTGAGGGCTTCTAGAGGCTAATACTGGTCCTCACAGCAGGGAGGGAGGAGCAGGTCTCACCCAGGATTCCTCCCATACCTGTGTTTGACTCCACATGGTTGCCATGGTTTCCTGGTTCCTGGAGGCTGTTCACTGGCCTGTCTCACATTTCATCTAATGTAAGGTACAGGACACACTTCTGGGGGTGCTGCCCAGGATATGTGGGTGAACAGTCACCCGTGGGCTGGGTGAACACCTATCAGAGAAGGAGTGGCCATGGGACATTTGTCCCTGTTCCAAGCTCTTCTGCCCACCTCCTCCTAACGCCATTTACTGGTTCCTCAGAAATGTGATCTCCATTCAGTATCTGAAGCTCCCTGTGACCCCAAGTTTCAGCAAGCCCGATTAGTCATTCCAACATGGTTCCATGTGCTAGGTGTTTATTCTGAGCCTACCATCCCAAAGCAGGAGTCCGTAGCTTAGGACCATCTACAGAAGGCAGGAACCCGAGGGAGGCTCCTTAGGGCCCAGGAGTGACTGGGGTTGGCCTGTGGACAGACTGCCTCCTCAGGAACAGTCAAATCTTCAGCATATGAGGTGGGTAGAGCCATGTCAATCAGAATATGATCAGGAATTCCAAGTGGGCTGACACTGGTGCTGTCAATGATACTCGGGCATGGCTCTATAAAAGGGCCATCATCTTTAAAATGTTACCTCCCGGCCAACTCCCTCTCCATCTTCCTGGTGGCATTAGGGCTTACTATGGCATCCTAATGTTTTCAGTTCTCTCAGAGACTAGTAATTTCCCTTTTTAACACACAGGGTGGACAGGCGCCTCTACAGAGACTGGGAAACAATGAGTATGGCCAGAATTCAACAACACTGTTTTGACTTCAGTGGGTTTTGTTTTCACAGTTGCTTTCTGTGTCAGGCATGTAATAATTGGTCTTCTGTTTACAGAAGGGTGCAACCCTCTTACTTTACAAAAGAGCTAAAAGTCATCTGGTTTAAAGAGAAAGTATTAAACCAAGAGCTAGAGATATGGCTGCAGCAGAAAAGCATGGGAAAAAAAAGGGACAGGACAGTTCATCAAAGAGTCAGAACATTTGTGGTGTGCAAGCAGAAGATGAAACCAAAAAGGTAAACTGAGGCTGAGTAGTTGGGAGCCCTGAAGCCAAGAAGAAGTACTCTGGGTTTTACCCTAGGGTCTAACTAGACATCTCCAGGCCTCTGGCTAGACAGTAGAGGGGGTCCTACCTCCAAAGATAAGTGTGGCGCACAGCATCTGGGGAACAGTCAAGGAAGCAACCACAGGGGTCCAGCACTGCCCCAGGAAAAGGACATGGCTTGCCCTAGGGGCCCTTCAAGACAGAGCAGGGTGACACACAGCTGGCTCAGGAGGCAGGTATTGGTCCAAGCTAGCCTCCACAGTGGAGAACATCACCATATATGGAGTGAAAAGTTAGGGGAGAAAGTTAGGAAAAGAAAACAACAGAGCATTGAACAGACTTAAAGACAGAAAGAAAAAAATGCCTAAAGATAGCCTAAACAAAACACGCGTACCCCAGTGCCGGCCTGTCTGCTGGCCATATGGCGTGTGATAAGATGGAGGGGTTGCGTTTATCTTCCGTGACTCGTCTGCAGAGCTGAGAGCCGGCCGTGCAATAGAGACCACGGTCCTTCAGCCTGACTCACAGACCCCAGCCTGGGAAGCAATCACTGTCCCACCCCTCCCCCACTCATGCTCCCTATCTTGACCCCCCACATAAGCCACAGCCCCCACAGCTGTTTTCCCAAAACCCTGTAAACCGCAGGCTGTGTCGTGAGCCTCGAGGTCAGCTGTGCCACAATGGGGACAGCCGGCTAGCTAGCTCATTAACTCATGTGCTCCTCCTTTCACCCAGGTCCTCTGTTAGGACCAGATAGTAACTGTAGGGTAAGGTTTCCCATGTGGCTAGTGAGTATTACTACTTGGAGTTTTTCTTGGCAACGGAGTCGGCTCTTGTACCATGAAGACCTTGGAATTCTGTCTCTCTCTGATATAGGCCACCACCTCATCTGGCTGCATGAATAGAGCCAAACAATACCTATCACATAAAAGCCACCAAAGCCAGCCTGCCTTCTCTTCCTGGACACGGGCCTCGAACAGCCGCACTCTGGGACCCCGCCATCAGTCTGTTATAACTGGTCTCAGCTTTGCTCTGATTGGCTAGGTTTTAATTGAGAAGCCAGAGATGTCCCATGTGGGGCCCACTAGAGCTAGACATGCCAACGGGATGCCAAGCTAAAAGTGAACCTCTGGTAAGTGGCATGGTGGTTCATGTCTGTAATCCTGGTACTTAGGAGGCTGAACTGGGAGGACAAAGTTTGAGGTAAGCCTGGGAGACCTGTGGTGAGTTTCAGCCCAGCATGGGTGACCGCGTTAAGACTGCTCCAAAAGCAAACTAAAATTGGTGTATGTATCCGTATAACTAAGGGTACAGTCCGCCATGCTGGGGAAGCCCTGGTAGCAGGGGCTTGAGACAGGTGTCACGTCGTGTCCACAGATGGGAGCACTGAATGTCTGGTGCTCAACTCACGTCCACCTTTTAATGGAATGCAGGGCCCTAGCCTGGAGAAAGGTGTTACCCGATTTTATGGTGGGTCTTCCTGCTTCGATTTACCCAATCTGGGTTATTCCTCACAAGCTTGCCTGGAGGTCTGCCTCCCAAGTGATTCTGGAGCCTGTTGAGTGTGTCAGCTGTAGTAAGACAACAACCACAGCATCCTGTAACACAACAACCACAGCTCCCATAATACAACAACCACAGCATCCCATAATACAACAACCACAGCATCCCATAACGCAACAACCACAGCATCCCATAACACAGTAACCACAGCATCCCATAACACAGTAACCACAGCATCCCGTAACACAACAACCACAGCATCCCATAACACAACAACCACAGCATCCCATAACGCAACAACCACAGCATCCCGTAACACAGTAACCACAGCATCCCGTGCAGTTCTGGGCGATGCCAAGTCTTCCCTTATCCACAGAGACATGTTCCAAGGCATTCTGCAGCTATATGTAACTGCAAATAATACCAAACATACTGACCTATGATAAAGTTTATAAATTAGGCAAAGAAATAACCATTAAAAATTGAACTGTAGCATCCTATGGTAAAATTTATTTACCATTTACTATTTTTAGAATTGTTTTCCCATTTAATACTGATGGACCTCAGTGACCTATCATGACTGATACCTCAGAAGGAGAAGTCCCTAAGAAAAGGAGACATTGTACATATACTAAAAAGCCCGTTAATCTAAGGTCCAAATTTGATGGGAAGTCTTCTGTTCCTATTCGCTATATCTGGTAAGAGGCTAGATCTACCTGTGGGGTAGCCTTCCTCAGAGGCCACCACAGGAACAGCTCCCCCCACCCCGAGCTAGAGCTTCACTCCTGCTGCTCCCTGAATGAGCTCGCCACAGCCTGCAGCAGGTTCTCTGTGCCCTTGGCGTTCAGGACTTCCGGTTGTTAGAAGCCATTTGCTATGACTTTTCCAGCCAATGCAAGAAGTTGCGCAGAGCCGCAGGGGACAGATTTGTGATCGGACTTAGCACAAGGAAGGTCAGATGCCCACGCCCTAGCAAGTGTCACACAGAGCCCCTCTGGTACATCTCGAGGGTTGCACATGAGGCTCTCCTAAGCAGCCCACACCCTGAGGACACTCATGAGCCAAAGGAATCTAAGATCAAGAAGGGTGGGCCAGGCTTAACAAGCGCATGGGTGGTTTTCTAAGTGGCCAGCAGCCCAAGTCAAGGGCAGCTGGCCTGGGCAGGCCCTGACATGAGTCTGGCAGAAGGCAGAGCCCAGCCCCACTGCAAAGTATCTCAGGGTATGAACTTACAGGCTCCGGGCCAGACCACGTGCCGCAGACGTGGAGGTAATTCTCTACACACAGCCTAGAAGCAGCTGTTACTGTGACCCCCGAGGCAACAGTGAAAAGACACTACAATCTACAGATTCCGTCTGCCAGAAATCTATGGCTAATAACAATATGTTAGACCATACAAAGCAGGCATTTACGGAAGTCAAAAATGTTAGGATGTTGGGAATTACTTATGGCCCAACCAACCAAGGAATAATAATACTGGATTCCTTTATCTGGCTCCATGCAAAGTTTTCATATTCACTGTGCAATGCTTATCTTTTATTTTGTTTTGCTTTGAGATAGGGTCTGACCATATGAGCCCAGAGTAGGTTGAAACTCTCTAGGTAGCCCAGGCAGAATTCGAACTCATGATCCTCCTGCCTCTTCCTCCCAAGTGCTGGGATTGCAGAGTGTGCCACCCAGCTCTGGGCAATGTTGGACGCCAATGACCACTTTCAAGGTTGAGTATTGGATGCACATTTTAGAGAATCAGGGACTCACACACAGTGCTCACACAACTGCATCCACACCCACAGGGACTCATACCCAGTACTTATACAACTAAATCCACAGTAGCCAGGTCTGTGTAATTCAACCCCACACCCCACACACAGTGCTCATACAACTACATCCACATCCTCGGAGACTCACACACAGTGCTCACACAACTACATCCACATCCTCGGAGACTCACATACAGTGCTCACACAACTACATCTACACCAGGTCTGTGTGGTCCAACCCCACGCACAGGCATTGCACCAACTGCCCAAGCCAGATCTTGGGTCTGCCCACGTTCTCTGCTCTCTGGCTCTACAGCAGTGACCACGGCCAGGACTCCAGGTCTTGGGTCTGTCTTCCTTCTCTGCTCTCTGGCTCCACAGCAGTGGCCGCGGCCAGGACTCCCCGCCTGCACAGCAGTCACACTGTCATTAATCAAAGCCTGGCCTCCCGAATTACAGCAAAATATATTTAGAAAGTAATTGCAAGAGGATGAAAACATTTGGAAGTTTATTTGGAGAAAGGAAAGAGACCCCCAAAATGCACTTCTAAAATAAATAGAAAGTAATCAACAAGAGAACGGTGTCCAACCAGTTTTAAAATGCGTTAACTGCGACTGTGAGTTATTAAGTCATGCCGTGGACCACCGAGAAAGACATTAGGAATGACACCATCTGAGGCCCAGAGCATGGCTACTGATGCTTTCCTCTCATTGACTGTCAAGCTGCAGAGGGCAGAGGAGGAAGACACCCCAGGAGAACGGGGCACAGTCAGATAATGTGCCTTCTCAGAAGTTGAGGACAGCACACTAAGTAAAAGGGAACTCGTGAGATGATTCAGTGGGTAAAACGCTTCTCTTGCAAACCTGAGTTCAGTCCCTGGAAGCACAAAGTTGCTCTTTGACCACCACACACACACACAGACACACACACACACACAGACACAGACACACACACACACACACACCAGGCATGCACCCCCTCCAGGACTCAGTGCTTTGAAAAAAATTAAAGATAAGTAAGATGGTTTCAGCTCCGAGCTTTGAAAGAAGAAATGCATACTGTGGACAAGAACTGTAAAAGTCAGCGCCTATGTAATGAACGGTCCACATGATCATCAGTAGAGATGAAATCTGAGGATTAAAAGGAGGAGGGGACTGACCTTGACATGGGCCAGGTAGTGGTGGCACGTCTCATCCATGTGGGTCAGCTGCAGCTTCTCTGAGACCTGGCTGGCAGTCTCTCCCAGCAACACAAAATACACTCTGGGCAGCTGGCCCTTCTCCTTCTGGGCCACGTCAGCCGTCAGGTTGTAGCTCAGATCTGACAGGAAATGAAGGGTCGAAGATGTCAGTAAAGATGGACACACAGTGGCGAGACCGCCCAGCCCCACAGTTCTGTAGAGACCCCACACACAGTTCACACAACATAGGGGACTGCCCTACGCTCACATCAGACCATTGCAGAAGCCATAACCAGGCTATGGGAGAACCAGGGTGGCCTCTGCCCTCCTAGGGATCCCACGCACATCAGACCTGCGGCTCTTCCTTGCGTAAAATCCCACGCCTTTGTGTGGTGCCAGCGGAACCACCAGATATACGTGCACGCCCATGGCTGCTTTTCCAGTGCTTGGGGTGGTCTGACAGGTAAGCATCGCAGCAGACCTGTCAAATGTAACTGGAAGCTGCCAACGTCACAAAAGCAAGGAACAATTGCCGCAACGATCCAGTGTCTCTCACAAGCAACATCACTCGTGAGGCAACGAGAAGCCTGCACACCAGGTACTGACACAGGGAGGTGTCATTCAACTCCTCTTTCATAGAGCTCCATGCTTGGAAACTGAGGCACAGCCTGGGGCTGGTCCCACTCTTAGGGCGCTGGTCCTTCCATCAAGGTTTTGGCCATGGTGGCTCCTGCATGGAGATTTCCTCCAGAAAACTCAGCCCTAGACCTGAGAGGGCAGCGGCAGACAGGAGAGTGGTCTGCACACAGCATAGAACAGAAAAAGGAGAGAATGATGCTGTGATGCCAAGTGCATGCTGGGTAAACCCAACACACCTCACCTCTATTACTCTGGAGCCAGGAAGCAAACAGACAGCCGTGTGTTTTATCTGGTAAGAAGAAGTTCAGCAGATCTACAGCACTGTTCTCTGCGCCAGGGCCCAGGCTCTCAGTGAGCCGTTTTATTTCTTAACTCTTTGGTGGGTTCTGAGATGATTGTGTTTTTAAAAGATTTTATGTTTATTACGTGTGTTTGTGTGTGTGTGTGTGTGTGTGTGTGTGTGTGTGTGTGTGTGTGTGTGTGTAATTGAGTGCTGCATGGGAGCAGGTGCCCAAGGAGGACAGAAGGAAGCGGTGGGTCCCCTGGAACTGGAGGTACAGGCAACTTGGGTTCCGGGGACTGAACTTGGCTTCTTTAGAGAGAGCTCAACCACTGAGCCATTTGTCTAGCTCCAGGAGAAATAATAATGTGACGAGATGAGTTAGCTGACCAGTGGGAGGCCAGTGAGCCATCCCAGGCCATCTCCACACAACTGTCTGTCGGAAGCTTGGGCCATTCATTGAAGCCAGTGCCTTGCCAGCGTGTAAGTATGGTGAGGCAGACCCACAGGAATAGCCATGTCCTTAAATAACATCAAAGGGACCCGCCACCAAGGGAAGTATGAACAGAGAAGAAAAAAAGGTGACTTGACAGGCCGTCTGTGGCATATTTTTTGCTGCATCTAATGGCTTCCCTGGGCCCCTGCCATATCATGGCTCCCATCATGCCCAGTTGGCAGATTCCTAGCCAGTGGAGGCTATGATGCCCTAACTTGCTTATTTTGACAAGCAGCTGACTTCTGAGGCAAAGCTGGGTCACCAGGAAGAACCCAGAACATGGATCACGCCAGGAGATAGTTCTACTCCTGGGGAAGTGCTTCAGCAGAGAGAACACAGGGCACAACACGCATTACAAGCAGAGCATGTGCATAGACTGCCAAGGTCTTGCAGAAATCCTATAGGTCAGCTTATGCAAAACCTCCACTTTCAGAACAAAGGGACCTGTGACTCCAAAAGGGGAAATGACTTGCTCCAGACCGAGAACCATCAACCATACAGCAGAATCGAGAACTCTCCGTATCTAATCTGCCCCCACTGTGTTCCATGCCCCACTAGGATGGCCCATTAGGCAGCACTGAGAGTTCCCCCGCTTTTCTAATCCACAGTCCCAAGGTCCAAATTCCTTCCAACAAAAGCATGGTCAGCTCCATCTCAGCAATACCCCACTCCTGGTACCAACTCGTGTTTTAGTTAGGGTTTCTATTGCTGTGAAGAGACACCAAGGCCACAGGACCTCTCATAAAGGAAAACATTTAACTGAGGTGGCGGTTTACAGTTTCAGAGGTTCAGTTCACTATCATCATGGCGGGGAGTATGGCGGCATGCAGGCAGACATGGTGCTGGCTACATCTTGATCAGAAGGCAACAGGAAGAGGACTGAGGCACTGGACACAGCTTGGGCATATATGAGACCACAAAGCCCCCCCCCACAGTGACATGCTTTCTCCAAAAAGACCACACCCATTCCCTGTGCACTTATGGGGGCCAATTACATTCAAGCTACCTTACCTATACTGAAACCTCTTACTCTTTGAGTGTAGAAATGGCAGGACCAAGCATTGATAAAGGTTCAGGGCTGAACCCTGAGCCGATCTTTTCACTCCAGGCAGTAGCAACCCAACAGAGCAAGTGGTTATGTTCAAGTGAAGCGAGTTCCAAAATGCTCTTTAGCAAGATTACGTCTGGAGAGGCCCATAGCTGGAGGACAAGTCAGACGCACGGCTGGATAAACCAAGGTGGGGATGGCAGCTGCAGAGTCTCAGCCGCCCCTGGCCAGTCATCCTTCCTGGTGACAAATGAGGGCTGTCTTTGTCCCTCAGGAGAAGGAAATGGAAGGGACAGCAGACCCCAGTGATCCAGCCAGATGAGCTCCATGAGATCAGGAGATGGGAAGACAGGGTGGATAGTATCAACTCCAACTCACATCCTCTTGGCCTCTTCCAAATCTGTCTGCCTCCACTGAGGGCTTTCCTGGCAGGAGTCAGGCCTCTGAGTGGCACTGCAGACAGGACACAGTTTCCTTACACTTGGTACCTCACACTGAGGCACGTCCTACACTGAGCCCCCGAGTTCCCCAGTGGGCCTGAGTTTAATGGGCTCACAGTGGTATTGTGCTTAGCCACACACCTTCTGTTTGGTTTTTCTAGAATGGTTAACTTATGTGCCAACTTGGTTGGACCACGGTACTCAGATATTTAGTCAGGCACTAAACTACACACTGTTGTGAAGGTCTTCTAAAAATGAGATTAACAGTTATATCATTATACTTTGGAGGAAGTGAATCCAACTCTATAATGTGGGTAGGCTACATTAGTTGAAGATCTTGAGGAGAGAGAGAGAGAGAGAGAGAGAGAGAGAGAGAGAGAGAGAGAGAGAGAGAGAGAGTGTGTGTGTGAATATGATCTCTCCATCTCCTGAGTCCCATGTCTAGCCTACCCACAGAACTTCAGGTCAGCTCTGTGTCTCTAGCCAAATCCAAAATTCAGGCTTACCAGCCCCATAGCTTCATGAGCCAATCCCTTAAAAAGCACCCGCTAACACCATAATACAACAACCTCACTCCTGTTCTCCCATTTCCAACCTCCCCGTTCAGTTCCTCCGGAGAAGCTGGTCCTCTGCCCCATTTACACAGGACTCATCCCTACACTGAGGTGTGCCCTGAGACCCTTGACTTGGGAATGTATTTGGGTTGAGGGAGATCTCATTACAGGGCGAGTTGGAAAAGGGGGCGATTTCTGCCTTGCACTCGTGTCCAAAGCTGCGCATGCCCAGAGTTGCGCTGAGTATTTTGCAAGCAAAGCTGCGCATGCCCAGAGCTGCGCTGAGTACTTTACAAGCAAAGTGTCCCGCTTCTGCTCAAGATGCTCCAGGAAGGGGCGGAAGCTGCAGTTGAAACAACAGAACTGAGAATGCAGCCAGGCTCTGCTCCAGGTGGGGCATGCGGGTGCCAACCTGTTAACCTAGAAGATTTCTCAAATGTTCCCGTGTCTGATTCCCACACAGACCCCGTCATCCAGCTGCCAAGAGAAATCGCTTCGCAAGCATTTCCTCTCTAGAACTGCCTCCTCCGTGCTTGATGTGAAATTTATTTTGACATCATAAATATACAGAAGTCCATTCTATGTCAGACTCTCACTTCTAGATGCAAGCAAGATTCACCATGGAGAACCCCACCTGAGTGCAGAGTCTGGGAGCTATCAGAGGTAAGACCAAACAGTCTCCTCTGAAGCCTGAGCTCCAGCTTTAAATAGCTCCCACTCAAGTGCCCCAAGCTGGTTGGGATGCAGCCAATCAGCCTGCTCGGGGTGGGGGGGCGGTGCCTCAGGCCTACAGCTTGGCCTCTGCAGCAACCCCTTAATGCAAGCCAGCTCTCAAAGCCTGGCCCAGGAGAGGATGCTGGTTCAGATTAGAGCCAGTTCCCAGAGCACATGACACATCAGGTTCTCCCTTCTGGCAGTTTGTGTCCATGCCATGTCAAATGACGTCATATGGATGGAAAAGCTGATCAGTCCCAGTCATGCTTTCGCCTGCTTCTCTTCCCTGGCCCCCAAGCTGGTTCCCAGGGGCCCCCCATATGGGCTGGGGCCGGGAGAGCACCAGCTGTCTCTCATCAACTGGGGCTCTGGTCTAACCCAGCCAACACTGAATCGTCCACTAGAACAAGGATTCAGCTGTGGCCGTCTACCGTCTCCTTCCAGCGTTACTCGGCTTCCCTGGGGACGGGGGGGGGGGGGTTGAGGTGGGGGGAGGATATTTCCATTTTGCTAGCTTTTCTTCCTCCAAGGAACGCAATATTTACTCGGCAGCAGTTGCTTTCTTAGGTAACCATTCCTTCCCTGACAAGGCTCTCCCTGGTCTCATCCTTGCACTTCTGGGGACCGGAAGCTTTGAGACTGTTATCTTGGTGCAAAAGCTCTCCCTAAGGAGTAGGCACACCGCCTCTAACTTCAAAAAAAGGGGGGGAGGGGAGGGAGGGCTGGGCACAAGGTATCCGTTTCCAACTGTATTTCTGCTATTCCTGTGAATGACCTGGGGACCATCCCTCTGGGCCTGGGATCCAGAGCGCGTCTGCCGGCAGTGCTGAGGCCTCTACTCACAGAAAGCATTGCCAGGCTGTCTCTGAGCCCAGGGAACATGAGGGTGGAGGGTCAGAGTGGAAAGTGTGGGCTGGGGACATAGCCCAGTGGTCAAGTGCCTTCCTAGCATGAATGAGACCCCGGCTTCGACCCCTGAGCAAGCAGAGTGGGGAGTGCAACTCCATGGGGCACAGCCCTTCCTGGTTTTCATTTGATGCTGTGGCAAAAGTCCAGAATGGCTGTTTTCAGCCTCTAGACAGGCAAGCCTATGGCCACCAAGAAGGCAGACACAGCCTATGGGTAAAGGGCACAGAACTCTTGGTCACAGCACTGGATCCTTTTTTTGTGGCTGCCAGAAGACTTTGAGAAGCCACAGCCAGTCCCTGAGCCAAGGATGAGGTGTCTGAGAACACTCTAGACCGAGCCTAACTCTGTTTGAAACTGCTTAGTGAAACGTGCGATCACCCTGCTCTTGGGCTGCCCGCTGCCAGAGCGGGAAGTCAGCCTGCACGCCACTCCGCACGCGTCTAGAAGGGGGGAGAGAGGATACCCCTCCCGCTAGAACGTGAGTCCGTGCTCTGCGCCCAAGGGCTGAGACTGGGTCTGGCAGAACTCCATCACCCTCTGCTGATCCAAGAGCCCCAAAATAACATAGACGAGGCTCATTTTCTCACCTCCATGCCTCTCCAGAGACCAGTGGGAGCATGGAGCGTGTCCTCTGAGAGCCCATGCTCTCTGCAGAAGGAACACAGCCTTAGCATTTCAAATGTCCCATGAACCCGGATGCTTCTATGCCGGTTTGCAGTCCTTGGTTCTCGGTTCCAAGCCCACCTTTCTCGGCACTAGGGCTGGACTCCCACAAACTTGTTTTGCCAGTAGCCAAGAGGGAGGATCTGCCAATAGGGAGAGGGGACTGGGGGGGAGGGGGGGAGCCTGCAAGGCTGGAGGGAGGAGAGGGCCTTGCCCCTCCCTGTTTATTTATCCCCTTAATCAACAACAATGTTTCATGGCAGCTGGCCCCAGCAGCCATAATTCCACTCCCTAGCTCCTCCTCCATGAGCCAAAGCCCCTTTCTCAAAGAGGTGAGGAGCACCCTCTCCATGCACAGATTTAGGTCCCAGATGCACAAGGTCCCTTCTTCAAACTTACAGGTTCAGATTAACTCCAAGGAAGGAACTAACTGTAAGCTCGACTAGCCACCCAGTAACCGCACCCTCTCTGCTCTGCTCAGTCACCCCCAAGAGTCAAATCCCGTTAAAATGTAAGGTGTGCTAATCTGTTTCCTGGCTGGATCTTGCCTATTGCAGGGACCAAGGCAAAATCAACCGCTATGGAAAACCTGCTTCCCATAGCACTACCAGAAGTCACAACTGCCCCTCTAGAGGCTGAGAGGCTGACCCTCACGCTCCTGGGACCAAATGAGAGCTGAAATTTCCCATTGCTAAGGCAAGACTGAAGAGATATCTGGGGTACATGCCAGACCCCATTAGGTCCCAAGGGACAAGCCACAGCTTCTCTGGCTCCCAAAGAGGTCCTCCCAACAGTTCACATGGCTGAAGACCCAGAGGGCAGGTGCCACAGAACATACTGGCCCCGGCTGTAATCTGGGTTCCCAGGTGGGGTTACCCAGACGCAGTCAACTGTTGGTGAACAGCCTAGGACCCAGATACTTTGAGTGTGCAGAAGACATTTCTAGACAGATGTCACCAGGCAGCCCCATAGACAAAAGCGAGGACGGCGAGGGTTCCTCTGCAGAAACGGGAGTGGGAGATGTCAGCTGTTGTGTGGGGCAGCCCCGCTCGCTACCTAGTTGATGCTGAAAGCTAATGGGGTGGGGTGGCCCCCAGATTCTTATTGTCCCTTTAACTGCATGAAGTGTTCCACACGGACAAGGCTCAGGCACTCCATCTTACCAGCCCATACTCTGCCCCACCCAGTGGGTTCCAGTCTAGTCCTCATACATTTAGGGGGAAGGAGGCTTGAGGCTCAGTGTCATCTGCCCTGGAGCTGGAGGGTGTGTGAAATTTGAAATATGTAAATGAGCAGGAAAGAGCAGTCTCAGGGAAAGAGAGTGTCGAGCCCACGGCACCCCAGCCTGCAGAGCCCACCGGATGCACAGCGAGGGGGAACCTGGGGGCACCCCCACCTTGTGACCTTGCACCAGCCAAGACGGGCACCCCAAGCCCTGACACTGTGACTCATTACCGATTTCTTCTGGCACATGCTTGCCATGGAACCGGAAACACACGGTGACATTTAGGCAGTTCACAGGCTGCTGTCCGTCATGACACTGAGGTGCCGTGATGTTGATGGAGCCTGGGAGGAAGATGGACACATCTACAGTGATGACCGGTCTGGCCCTGCAGGACAAGGAGAAGGGAGGGGACCTGTGTTAAGTAGCAGCTCTCAGAACCGAACAAGAACTATACAGGCAAAATAGACCATGGGACTTCAGCCAGCATTTAATTAAAGAATGAAATGCCCCAAGAGAGAAAGTGTGCTCTGTAAGTATTTTTTTTATTATTATTTTTCTGGTTTTAAAAGTAGCACATTCCCTGAAATACTAATGGTTTGCTTCCCGGTAACAAAGGCGAGTTAACTGTTAATGAAACACAGCTGGCTAAAGCCATAAATCAACCACCAGATGCTGGGTGATTATTTAAAATTTCACCCAAGAAGTCCCGATTTCCGTTTCACTGGGGAGGCGAGACGTCTCCACAGCACAGGGCATGGCTCAGGAGCCAGAAGCAAAGCCGCCTGTGACGGCTCTCTCCCGTAACCCCAGAATCCGAGCGACTGCATCAGAAGGGTTTCCCAGAGCTCTAGGCCAGGCTGGGTCAGAGAGAGGGCTTGCTTTAAAAGGCCAAAAGGAGGGGAGGAGGAGAAAGAGACAGAGACTGAGAGAGACAGAGAGGCCACTAGACACATACCGAGCGGTTCCTCTGCCGTTGTCAGCACGAGTTGGTTAAATATCCTCTTTCATTTATGTCTATCAAGTCATTGATTATGGTCTAAGAAGAATTAATTGATGGAATCCCAGCTGGTCCCAGCAAAACACATCAAGGAATTAACCTGACTAGCCTTAGGGCAAAGCGAGATCCAATAAACACAGCCCTCTCCCTGATGTGACCGCTCCCCTTGCCTGATGGGTGAACAGCATCCCTGGACTCCCCTAGGGGGAGGAGGCAGGAGCTGAGAAGGAGGCAGGCATGCCTTTCCCACCGTACACATCTGCTCAGGGAGGAGACACCTGAGCTGGGGCTTGACCTCCCTGCACCCCCACGACCCGCCCTGACCTCACAAAGGCCCTTCCCCCCTCAGGGTCCCTGGCTTTCATGCTTGTGGAGTGACTCGAGATTAAGGGGGCATAAACTGGGAATAGTGCCCTCATGTGTGCCTAAGGCTCAGTCAAAGGGCCCTAGGACGACAAGACGATGGGACACACGACCAAGGAACCCAAGACGAGAGACCGTTAAAGAAGAACCTGGGTGCATAGCGCAGTGAGGAGACGCACGGTACAGATGGCACGGGGACCCCGCCGTTGCTGCCACCGCAGGGACAGGAAGGGCAGCTGTGACAGGGCAGTGGACGGGGGAAACTCTGAGCAAATCTGGCTCTGGGGCAAAAGGAAGACGGACAACAATACTGCCTGAAAGAAACCAAAGCCCTGGTGTCGGTTTTCTTCTGGCTTCACCCTTAGAAGATGCTAGAATAACTCAAAGATCATTTCACCCCAGCTGGCGTAGAATGACGCCATGGTTAACTTTGCCAACTTGACAGGGTCTGGAATCGTCACGAGCACGTGTGAGGGGGCCGTCCCACGGGCTGGGGGGTCTCCGGCTACACAGGGTAGAGGGAGCTGAGCACCAGTGTTCACGCCTCTCTGCTTCCTGAATACAGATGGCATGTGACCAGCAGCCTCAGGCTCTTGTCACCATGAGCCTCCCTCCCCCATGACGGTCTGTGTCCCCAAGCTGAGGAAACATTAACCTTTCCTTCCTTTGCTTCTCAGTCGGTTAGTGGGCCCCCTCCAGGCTTTTATAGCAATAAAAGTAGAAACACCCCCACCCCGCCCTGCCCCACCCCACCAATGTGGTCTCAGCTCTGCTTCTTAACTCTGCCCACTGCCTTACCGTGTCTTTCTAACCCTGACCTGAAGCCCATCACTGGAGGGGGGGAGGGTAAGCAGCTATAAAGGGTCCACAGCTTCAGAGAGAGCCAAGCTCCTGTCTACCATGACACCCTGACAACCCCTGACCTGCCCCGCCTATGGAAAAGAAGATGAAAGGCCAGTCCATCCCCTTATCAGCCCACCAGAGCGAAGGCACAGTTTCCTCCCAGACAGCTGGGCTGAGTTGGGTGAGGCGAGCAGGAGACAGGAGCACTCCAGACAGAACTCACTCCGCAAAGCCCGCTAAGCGGGACCCTTTGAAAGGGCTGGCAGAGGCCCTCCCAGGTCCATCCCCTTCCAAGGCCTGTTAGAACAGTTCCCTCGGCGTTTTTTCTGTTTCCATTCCATGTATTGTTTTTGGATGGGGAAAGCACTCTTTCATAAGCCTCTCCGGTCACTTCCTCTGCCCCTGGGTGGCACGGATCTAGACTCCTATCACCAGAACAGGGACCTGCCCAACTGAGCAAACTTCCTGAGGGCAGAGCTGGGCCTGCCTCGCACTCCTAGGGCGGAGCCCACCTGCCAAGCACCAGCCTCTAGATAACAGCAGCAAAGGGTCATGGGAGGACAGAACCAGAAGCGTTTTTAAGACTTCAAAGAAGCCAGCGACTGCAGCGCTTTTCAGGGGCAGAGGTCAGATTTCCACGTTGCGCTTCCAAGTAGATGACAGAAGTGTGGGGGGGGTGGGGGGGGTGTGGGTGGGTGGGTGTGTGTGGGTGTGGGTGTGTGGGTGTGTACCGTTTCCACATGGCGGCGTGCAGGCAGGGACAAGCGAAGGCTAGCCACAAAACCAGCCCCGGGCCTTCCTCTGTCCCGGTTCATCTGTGTTCGCACAGTTGAAGATGCCCAGTCGGGTTCTCTCTTAGCTTAGCCCAAAGCTTCCCCCAAACACCCAGGTGCCTCTCCCAGCGTCTTTAACTACAGCTCACACGGTGGCTGTCTGCGGGCACACACAGTCCTCTGTTCGTCTCACCCAAAGGCGAAAGATACTCAGCTGGCTCTGAAGCACCTGCCTGTGTGCTCCTCTGTAGCCCCGGCCTCGGGAAAGGCAGCCGAGAGCCACTGTCTCCAGCCTCCTCCTCTCCCCTACCCACCCACACCATGGGGCTGCTGCTACAACACTGCCCAAAAGCTGCATTATCAGCCAATACAACCAACCGCTGGCCTTTGGTGGCACCCCAGCCAGGGCATGCTCACCTGGTCCTCTCTGCTGGATCTGACACCACCGTTGCCCCTGACAGTGTCCTCCTGCTTCGCTGACCTATTGGCACCATCTGGGAATTTTTTTAAAAGCCTGTCCCAATTGGCTTTCCCGTTGCTGTGATAAACACCATGACTATGACTAACAGCATCCTGGGGGGGGAAGGGTATATGTCAGCTTAGAGCTTATGGTCCATTTCCAAGCAAAGCTAACACAGGAGCTTGAAGCAGAAACCATGGAGGCTCAGTGCTCATCAGTTTGCTCCCGCTGGCTTTCTTACACAGCCAAGGCCCACCTGCCTAGGGATGGCACCGCCCACAGCGGGCGGGCTAGGCCATTCTGCATCAACTGGGAATCAACAAGATCTCACAGGCCAATCTGATGGAAGCAATTCTTCCATTGAGGCTCTGTCTTCCCAGGTGTGTCAAGCTGGCAACCACGCTCACCACCACAAAACTCCTAGTTCTTCACCCATAAGGAGGATAATGGCAATACACATGCCTTGCCACGGAGCTGTTTAGAGGACAAGAAGTCAGTCCACAGTGTGAATACCAAACACGGGCAGATCTCAGAAACATCGAGAGGAGAGGAAGAACTCAGGAAATAGAATACATATGGTGTGATTCCAGTCTTATCCAATAGGCAAAGATGACCTGTAGTGACAGAAATAACAACAGTAGATGCCTATCGAGAGGAAGATGCAATTAGAGCTTAAGAGGGGCTGGTGAGATGGTTGGTGGACAGAGTCCTTGTCATGCGAGCCTGGAGACTTGAGTTTGAGCCTCTGAACACATATAAAGGTAGAAGGACAGAATCCATCCCACAATGTTGTCTTAATATGCACCTACCCAACACAATAACAATAACAAATCATTTTTAACAGCCCAAGAAAGCTTGCAGGTTGACAGGAATGGACTTTATCTTGGAGGTGGTATAGTCTGCATGGGTATGTGCACCAGTCAAAACTCATTAACCATATGCTAAAAAAGGTGCATTGTGCTGTATACAAATTATAATCCAAGAAAGAAAGAAAACACACAATGAACGTAGTCATGCACGGCATGAATGTTGAAGACAGAGACCACATGTATGATTGCAGTCCCATAGATGGCACCACATAGTCATGTCATAGGTGCCTCAGCTTATATGAGTACACACTGTTATACTCAGCCATGATGAAATCACCCAATGAAGCATCCCTCTGGACACACGCCTGTGGCTAAGCACAGGAATTTACATAAAGTATTCACATAGTGCTTAGTGTATGGGAGGTATCTGTCAAACACTGGCTAGAATGGAAGACTGGGGACCAGGACTGTCCTGTTCTCTGTCCAGTCTCTAGCATCTCAGACACGCACAGCTGCATCTCAACAGGACAATGAACAGAGAATGAAGGCAGGGACTCCTGTGATGGCGATGGCACCGTCGCCATGCGCCTCTGGAGCCCGTGTGGGCTCATTGTTCTTCCGGCGTCTTCCAGACTGTGCAGATGTGGGGCTCCTCACTGACTCACCCATGTGCTCTCTCCCTGGCATTGCACCTCATGAGATTTGACCTTCCACTCCATGCTGGAATTTGGGGTCCCCATCGACGGGGAGGGCACCTCACTCAATATCGACACCCATGGAGGAGAGAGAAAAGGAGAAGCTCCTTTGGGTTTGTGGCTCATGGGGGAAGACAGACTGGGTCCCAGCACCGCGAGAGGAAGTGAAGGAACTCCCAGCCCTGACTCGGAAGCTATCTCCAATCAACAGCTTTTTCTCCGATGGAGTCTCCCTACGTATGTAAGCCACACTTAAGGGCAGGCCCCATGCCCAGCAGCACATGGCCAACACAAAAGAAACCCAATGGCATTTTCAGTGATTATCTTTTGTCTCAGAAAGCTTTGTTTGAGCCTTGTTTTTTCTTTTGCTTACCTATTGTGGTTTCCAATTACGTGTTTTTATGGAGTGTGTGTGTGCTATTATTTTGTTTTGTTTTAATCTCCCTGTTTGTTTTCTTAAAAAAAAGGGGGGAGGGTGAAGAAAGAAGGCATGGGGTTGGATGGATAGGGAGAGGATCTTGAAGGAGATGAGAAAGGAGAAACTATGATTAGAATATATTGTATGAGAGACAAACAGGTGCTCTGGGTATCAAGACAGCCCACTGCCTCTGTAAGAGGCCAGGGGACATGTTTCATCTTAGAGGGATCTACAGTGAGCTGCGGCTCCCCATGTCACAGACCTTCACCGTAGCCTCATCCGGGAGGGGAGCTGCCACCCAGAGAAAGCGGAGGAGAAGAGTGGAAACCCAGCCACATGCAGTGCAATTCAAGGAGCCAGGAAGATTTGACATTACTGTCTGGGTACACACTGTTATCTTCAGATGCTGCAGGGCTTCTGGGTAGATGGTACAGGAGCAGAAAGCACAATTCCAGGAAGTCAAATTTAACCAGATCTGCATACGACCCGCTCACCCTCACACAGACTGTCTGATATTTACATGTATCAACCCACAGCTTCTGGGAAACACTCCCCGGGACAGAGTGGGGCGGGAGGTGTCAAGGAGCTTGCTTGCCCAGGAAGCTCACCTGGAAGGGCAGAGGTAGGGTTTGAACTCAGGCCGCCTGTCCTCTAGGTCACAACTAACGTCAAGGTTTTTCTGCCGGTTTGACAACACAAAGTGTAGATCTATCTAGCTTAGCCAGTCGGTTCTCTCTAAGTCACTAAGCCGCTTCTGTGGGGGACCTCATTGAAGAAGAGACTGTGTCCCTCTGGGGAGGCTCTGAGGAGGCAAGGCTGCGTGTGAAGCGCCTGTGGTGTAGGACTGCATGGCCTCTGGGATCCCTTCCAGCTGCAAGCCCATAGCAGTTCATTTTAGAACTTTCTGCCATCGAGTTATTAACAAGACCCATTGGCTCCCACTCCAGTGAGCGACTCTGCTTCCTCTGACTCACACAGACAGAAATGCTTGAAGATGGGGCATGGGTGGAGATGCTTGCTGCTGCATGGGTGGAGATGCTTGCTGCTGCATGGGTGGAGATGCTTGCTGCTGCATGGGTGGAGATGCTTGCTGCTGCATGGGTGGAGATGCTTGCTGCTGCATGGGTGGAGATGCTTGCTGCCGCACCGGCTTCAGCAAGCACTGACCCTAAGTACACGTCCCTCACCTCTGCTGCCACCAGCGATGGGACAGGAAGCTCCCCCAGTCCGTGGGGTTGAGGACTAACAGCAGCGAAGATACTGGTTATAAAGATTAAAAACAAAAACCTAGGCTGAACAGGGTTTCCCGGCCCTCTGAATGCCTGGAGCCTATAGGAGACGGGAATGTTTAGCTAGCACGCCAGCAGAAGGAGATAGTCACTACCAAAGACAGCCCTTCTTGGATTAGGGTTGGGTTAGCCCAAGTCCTGTTGAGACACCCCAGAAAGCTCTTAGCTTCCCATAAGCTAGTCAAGGCCCAGACTCTGGAACTCTGTGGAACGGAACAATATGACTGAGAGAAAAAAAAAAGCAGAATTTATCTGTGCCCGCAGCACCTTCAACCTGAAGGACTAGGCTAAGGTTAAGAGCCAAACGGTGGGGTCACACCCCATGCCTCCTCCGCAAAATTCCATCTGTCACTCATGAAAAACACGACCCCAGGAGCAAAAGCCAGACATCTCACCTGAGGAGGACCACGCTGTCGGACAGGAAGGCTCCGATGGTGACATCTGAAAACAAGAGGTCACAGTCTCAGAACCTTGTAGAAACCAGCCCCAGCTGCCCTTTGGTGCCACAGCGACAGAGGCCCAGCCTTGTGGTCAGGGAGCCTTCCTGCTGCTGCTGTCTGGCTGCGTAGTGACTTATAAAGCACTACAGCCACACTGCCCTAAGTGGCGGCCAAGCACATACTGAAGCCTGGAAACGGAGCTGGGTGTGTAAAACACAAAGCAGATTTTGAAGACCTAATTTTAAAGAAATTAACTCATTAATGATGTTTATATTAGTTACACAGTAAAATTTTGACTATATTGGATTACACTTCATTAAATGTCATCTTGTTTGTGTATATTTTTCTGTAGCTACTAACATATACCACTAGATATCATTAATTATCTAAGCAAATGTTATTTTATTGGTATATATAATTTACTGTAATCTGTATCTGGTGGATAATCCTTTTTAGTGATTTGAAAACAGATCTTCTGCCAAGAGTTTGGGTTTTCTTAGCAACTTTGTATAAAGGAGTTTCTTATCTGAGCTGAACCCTTTAAAAGTTGGCCACCAGGCAAAAGTCCCCATTCTGCTGTGTGAATAACAACCGTTAACCAAACCGAAAAAGAAACCTATCTTATCTCCATTATCCGGCATGCTCTGAGGAAAAACAGCTTACCAGGATAGCCATTCCCGTCCATGTCAATGCCCCCTGAGATGGACTGCCCAAACATCCGCAGGATTGGGTTTATCTTCCTCCCGGACAGTTTCTGAAACAGACAATGGCAGACTGGAGTCACAGGAGGGCAGTGAGAGGACCTGGGACCATTTGAACCCAGCTTCCTCGGGGCGCTGGGTCTCAAGCTGTTGAAAGGAAAGGAAATGTTGGTAGAATATGGCCAGAGGGTCTGCAGTAGGTATTTGAAGATCTCACACTTCCTTATTGCTGCTTGCCTTGGCCAGATGTCATCATTTAAAAAAAAATTTGCTTGAGTCTGCTGACAATAAAACGTCGACTAAAAACGTGATTTTAAAAAGTTTTTTGTTTTTACACCGTTTATTTATTTGTGTGCAGGGGTTGCTTAGGCCACAGTGCGCACGCAGGGGAGGTAAGGGGAGACCCTGAAAGAATTGATTCTCTCCTCCCACCATGTAGGTCCCGGGATTAACCCTTAGGTGGCTGGGCTTGGCGGCAAGCTCCTTTACCCACTGAGCCATCTCACTGTCCCGTTGAATGTTTCTGACAGGTTGAAATTCAAGACAAATGAAGGCTGGAGTTTTTCCCATTGTGTGTGTGTGTGTGTGTGTGTGTGTGTGTGTGTGTGTGTGCACATGAGCACACACATGTGTAGACGTTAGGGGCCAACCTTGTGTCAATCCTCGGGTGATATCGTCTGCTTTTCTTTTTTTTTTAAGGCAGGGTCTCTCAGTGGTATGAAACTTACCCAGTAGTTTGGGCGGGCTGACCAACAAGCTCAGAGAGCCTGCTCTCTCTGCTTCCCTAGTGCTGGGATCATAGTGCCTGTCGTCACGCCTGGGTTTTGGTTTTTGTTTTTAACATGTGCTGGGGGTCACCTCAGGTCCCTATGGCTGTGAGCAATCACTTCACTGACCGGGTCATCTCCCTCACCCTTGACCTCGCCTTTGATTCTGACCTGGGCACGGTTGGTTGGAACGTTGGCAGCGTCCTTCCCTCCTAGCTCCCTACTTATTTAGCACTAACTATTTCACTCGCCTCCCCCTAAGATGGACAGGTAGCGTATCACTAACACTGGAAGGACAGCCAGGTGGAAACCTCCCTTCCAGCCAGCCCACCAGGAGGTCTACAGACTCCTAAGCTGCACAGAAATTACTCAGCAGTCTGACCTAGCCACTCCAGAACTGCATGGAGCTGAGCCTGCTCTGCAGCACAGGGAGGGAATCAGCCATCCCTCCTGAAAGGCATCCCTCGACCCACGTGTCACACTCAACTCTACTCCCACATCACATTTTCATACAACCCTAACTTCATCACAGCAGACAGCGCAGGTTGAGGGCACTTGTTGTGTCTGGGGTGCCTGTGAAGTGCCTGACTTACAAGCACAGAACCTGAGATCTGTCTCCAGCATCTACATAAAAAGTCGGGCAGGGTGGGATGCGTTGGAATCCCAGTGCTGGGGAGCCAGAGGCAGGAGGATCCGAGGCTCATTGGCTAGCGTTAGTCTACCTTCCTTGGTGAACTCCAGGCATATGAGAGACCCTGAGTCAAAGGGTGTGGACAGTGTTGCCAAGAACGACACCTGAAGCTGTCCTCCAGCTTTGTGCATACACGCCCCCACATGCACATACTCATATCTAAATGAGAGCACAGGGCTGGAGATGCTTCCCAATGGTTAGCGCACTCTGCTCTTGCAGAGGCTCCCAGTTTAGTTTCCAGCATCCACAGTTAGAGACAACTGCCTGTAATCCCAGTTCCAGGAGATCCGGCACCCCCTTCTGGCCTCCTGAGCCACTGCATTCACATGCCCACACACAGACACGCAAAAATAATAAGATGCTTTTAACAAGTGAAGAGCTGTCACACAGCCATCCCTCATTCCACCAAAGACATCATTCACGCTTGTGAGACACAGTTCCCGCCAAAGCCATCATTCACGCTTGTGAGACACAGTTCCCGCCAAAGCCGTCCATTCACGCTTGTGAGGCACAGTTCCCGCCAAAGCTTTCAAAGACACCAAACTTCTTGAGCCAGAAAGTCTCATTTTCTGAGATCTGATCAGTTCCCACTTTCTTCCATCACAGTATCCTAGTCAGCCTTTTGCTGCTGTGATAAAAATACTGACCAAAAGCTACCTGGGGAGGAAAGGGCGTGTAGCCATTTACAGGTTATAGTCCATTGTCAAGGGAACTCACGGCAGGAGCTTGAGGCAGAAACCATGGAGGCTCACCGCTTATCAGCTTGCTCCCTCTGGCCTGCTCATCCATCTTTCCTATTCGGACCAGGCCCAGCTGCTAGGATGGGCACCACCCACAGCGGGTTACGCCCTCTTACATTAACTAGCAGCATAGAAAGCACGGCACAGACATGCCCTCGGGTCAGTCTAATGCAGACAATTCTTCAGCTGAGTTTCATCCCAGGTGAGTCTGGGCTTGTGTCCAGTTGATACCTGATAACTATAACATAGCGTCTCTTCACGGGTAACAGAGACCCCCTACATTTCCTCATCTTGTAGTGAAGCCCACAACAAAACCAAGCTCACAGACATCCCAGGGCGCAGCCTGCCTTGCTTTCTCTGGATTTGTCCTTACTAAGTCACACGGTGGGGACACCCTGGTGGAGGCAGGGGAATGTCCACGGGCTCTCCTGAGAGAGATAGGATGCCCCTGGCCTCAGCAGCTGACACCTATGAGGATCAACCCAGAGATGATCGAAGAGGGCTGTTTGCCATCTTCTGCTGAGGCATCCGACGGGGAACGTGTGAGTATCAAAGAGCAGCTGAGCCCTGGAGGCAGTCCTGCAGAGACATGGCTTGTTAACAAGCTCAGTCACACACCCCACAAGTCTCAGTCGAAAGAAACTTGTGTGTGTGCCTGAGTAAAAGGCACACTTTGCAGCGGCCCATTTCAGCTCTGGGAGCCGAGAACATTACAAGCAGCTTGCTGCAGGGCTTTCGTTTCTTGGGTAGGCTGTGGCTGGGGCTGTGGCTGTGGCTGGGGCTGGGGCTGGGGGAGAGTGAGGGGTGGTCCATCTGGGGGTGGCAATGCAGACTTAAGTTA